>NW_007246197.1:32706-37712 GCF_000164805.1 Carlito syrichta | reverse complement strand
AGTTGGAGTCTCACTCGATCGCCCAGACTGGAGTGCAGCAGCTGCTCCCGGCCACCGCAGCCTCGACCTGCTAGGCTCCGGCGATCCTTCCACCTCAGCCTTCCGAGTAGCCGGAATTACAGGTATGTGCTACCACACCCGGCTGATTTTTTGATTTATTGTAGAGATGAGGTCTCACTGCCCAGGCGGGTCTCGAACCTGCGGGCTCAGGCGATCCACTCACCTCACCCTCCCAAAGGCGCGGGATTACAGGTTGAGCCACCGAGCCCGGCTCCACGTGCCTTTTTGGTGTCTCAATTCCTCAGCTAATGGGGTCTGTAAAGTCTACATTTTAAAAAAATCACATGCTCCTAATATAGACAGAAATAACATAAGAATTTGGACAAGTTTTAATACTTTGAAAATGAAGCCCCAAACTGCACAAAAAGAATAATTTTTCAGTTTTTTGGAAAGTTTTTCTACTCATATATCTGTTATTATTTAATAGGGTAATGGACATAACTTTGATTCTAAGACTCCTAATAGAAACAGCAGGTTGTAGATAAAAACTTGCCCTGGGAGTCTTAGGCACTGCTGTGGCCAAAACATAAGGGAGTTTAGTTCCCTTTATTTGGGTTTGCATGGATGTTGTATTTTTGTGCACTGAAGATTTCCACAGCTCTCTTAGTGAGGCATAATTATTTCCAGACAAGATGCTGACTCTGATGACTGCCTCATTTCTAATGTGACTTTTGAGTTTCGTAAGCAGCAAACCCAGGGCTTTCTTCCCTGTGCCTACTGTGCATCCTGGTAACGTGGCAAAGGCAAATTATAACTATAAAAGCAGTCGTAATTTTAAGCCATGATAGAATGTTTCCAGAAAAAAAAAAAACAACTTATTGCTCAAATTTCAAACCCACATGTGTAGAAACCATAATTTTCTGTGTGAATGGCAACTCTTCTATGAATAGAATAAGGGGCGATTGTGCCAAGGGCTTTTGCTCTTGAACTATCCCTGTGTCCAGAGGCAAGCCTGCAATGGTAGAACATTCGGTGGCTCTCGTGTGTTAAGCCTGCAGGTGCGCAGGCGACACAGTATAATCCTGAAAAACTGAAGAGCCACAGCAACACCTTCTCATTTCCCCAGCACTCTGAAGACACGCAAAGAGGGCTCATGGGCTGTCAGAGTTTGCTAGGAGCCATGGAGTCAGCCAAGCGACCACAGAAATATGGTAGGCACTGCAAAGCTTGTATTCACATTGGTTTTCCTCAGAGATTTGGTTTTATGGAGAAAAACAAATTCAAATTCAAGAGACTTCTTGCTTTACCAAAAAAAAAAAAAAAATGAGGTTTACTTATACTGCCATCTCATATTTTTAATTACTTGAAGATGAAAGAAAATCCCATAAAAATAGGGAATTATAACTACAAATCTCTAAAGATTGATTTGCAGTTCTTTCTACCTCCTTCAGAGTGAAAGAAATTCCAGTTTCATGATGTCACTGCATTCGCTAGATCTTTCTGAGGATGCAGCTGTTCGGATGCACACAGGTTCTGTTTGTGCAGTTTCCTCTTGTTTCCCAAAGGCAGATGAAGCAGATGGGACACAGCAACATTCAGCAAGCTGCCCCTGACTGAGAAAGTGCATGCACATACATGCATGCCCACGTACATACACATATGTGTATATGTACACACAAATACACACACAGGCACACATGCACACACATATACATACGCACACACACACATGCCTGCACACACAGGCATGTACAGAGCCAGTTTGACCCTGGCTGGCCCCCTCCTCTGTTTAGCTTTGCATCTTGTCTTTTTTCTGAGCACCTCTGTGTCTCTCAAATACGTGGAAAAATTGTCCAAGCTGCCATGTTATTGTGTGCAGAAATGTCCAAACTCCTTTCTTATCTTTGTTTCCTTTCACTGTTTATTTCCGAGGTTCCCTAGCATCAATCTTTCTCCTCCTTTTAAAAGTGCCAAGAAGCCTGACCTGGAGAAGTCCACCCTCACCCACCCACACTCACCCTTGATGGACTCCTGTAACTCCCACTTCCCTCCAGAGCCAGCCACAATCCTTGCTCTGCACTCTATTACTGACCCTCGCAGCGGCAGATGGGTTATCTCCAGTCTGGAATCTCCCCTCAGCTATTCTATAGCTTTTCCTTTCCCCATTTCCAGCTAGTACATCAGTCTCACCACTTTGTGTCTCTCAAATTCTTTCAGAGTCACTTCCTTCTTGCTCACTGTCTTTGGCTTCCACACCAGCCTTCACTGGTCTGACTTCAAAATTGATCAGAGTCAGACTAAGCCCTGGAGAGACAGGGAATCCAATCCAGTATCACTTAAATGACTGGAAGTTGTAGCTGCAACAAATGTGAGGAATATGAGAAGAATGTAAAATAGATGTCAGCCAGATATGGCACTATCAAATCCAGCCATGTGGTACAGAGTCCTGGTGAGGCTGCAGGCATCCCAAAGTGGACAGAAGCAGATGGCACACACTCGAGTGCAGGAGTCAGGATGGAGCAACCTACCTGTGAGATAGTGACTCAGCAAGTACCAGAGCAAGGGAAATCCTCCCACTGTTCTGACTTCTAGCACTCATGTCCCAGCTAATGTCCCTGCTCAGGGTACAGCCTCAGTCAGCTGGTAAGGCACCTCCAAACATTCACTTGGAAATTCAACCCCAGGTTTACTTGGCATCATATGACAGTTTCCTTAGTGAGCAAATAATTTGTAATCCTGAAAAGATACAGAATTAGGTGTTAAAAAGATGTAGGTAAATCAATTTTACTGTTAATATCTCTGGGTTAGGAAGTAATTTTTGGATACTTAGTATTCTTCTTATTTGTTATGATGATTTTGTGTGCTGGAGGGTCAGATCAAACTTGTAATTCTATTTTTTTTTTTTTTGAGTTAGAGTCTCACTCTGTCGCCCAGGCTAGAGTGCAGTGGCAAACTCTTGGCCACCCCAGCGTCGACTAGCTGGGCTCTGGCGATCCTCCCACCTCAACCTTCCAAGTAGCCAGAATTATAGGCGTGCACTACCACATCTGGCTATTTTTTAAAATTTATTGTACAGATGAGGTCTTGCAGTTGCCCGGACTGGTCTCGAACCCACAGGCTCAGGCAATTCATTTGCCTCGGCCTCCCAAAGTGCAGGGATTACAGGCTAAGCCACTTAACCCAATCGTAATTCTAATTTAAAATATGTAGGTAGATGGTTGTCTTAATTTGCACTTTCATTTTAAGAGATTGTAAAATGTCTTGTATGTCCAGTTTTCATCTGTTGTATTTATAGGAATTATTACTTAGGTATTTGGGAAGACTTGTTTGTAAATCAGACAATTAAGGAAGTCAAATGATTACATTTACAAAGACTTTCAAAATAACTAATGTACTTTAACTTTGTTAATGGGATCAATGATTCACAAAGTGTTGTTTTAAAAAAATTTTTTTAAAATACTACTAGGGCCTGGCCTAGTGGCTTAAGCCTATAATCTCGGCAGTTTGGGAGGCCAAGGCGAAAGGATTGCCTGAGCCCGCAGGTTCAAGACCAGCCTGGGCAACTTGGCAAGACCTCATCTCTACAATAAAATCAAAAAAAGAAAAAAATTACTAGACTAATTTTTATTTATTTATTTTTGAGTTGGAGTTTCACTCTGTCGCCCAGACTGGAGTGCAGTGGCACGCTCCCAGTCACCGCAGCTTCGACCTGCTGGGCTCCGGCAAACCTTCCCCCTCAGCCTTCCAAGTAGCCAGAATTGCAGGCACGTGCTACCACGCCTGGCTAATTTTTGATTTATTGTAGAGATGAGGTTTCGCCAAGTTGCCCCCTGGGCGGGGAGGGGCTCGAACCCGCGGGCTCAGGCAATCCGCTCACCTCAGCCTCCCAAAGCGATGGGATTACAGGCTAAGCTACTGAGCCCAGCCCTAGACTAATTTTTAAAAGTAAGATTTTTTTAGGCTGAATGGCATGTATACACGGCGTAAAACACTATCTACTACTATTGTGTTAATTAAATTATGCATGAATCTTTATTACAAAGGTATTTCTTTTGAGGAACTTTGGCAAGGACCCATTTTCTTCCACTGAAAAGACCTTTCAGCCACTACTGCTGAGCACACATTCACAAGGGCAAGGGGAAGTGCAGTGTGGGCTCAATGGCTATTGCCTGTGAACTTGTCTCAGTTTTTTCATTTGCAAAATGGCATGATAATCATTACATCATGCTGCCAACTCGTAAAAACTGTCTAAGCCACCATGTTATTGTATGCAGAAGTGTCTGAACTTCTTTCTCATCATTGAGAAACTGCAAGAACTGAGTGAAACAACCTGGGTAAAGAGAACCTCCTGCCACATGCCTGGTCCACAGCAGGCCCCTGAGAGGCAGTGCCTATGATTGTTATCTCATTTGTGAGATCCACAATAGTAGATAGTAGTCACGTAATATTTTTTCTCCGTGTCTCTGTTTTCTTGGCAATTGATTTTGTAAGGGAAGCTTTCAGAGTGCCTCTGTTAAGATGTCAGAAATAGCATATCACATATTGGATTGAAACACTCCAACGGCTTTCTCTCAGTCAGAGGAAGAGCTGAGGCTGGACACTGGCCCCTGGGGCCCTCTGCAGGTGGCCTCTGTTGCCTGTCTGGCATTGCTGCTACTGCTCCACTGACCTGAGTACTGTCCTGGGACAGAACAGGCCTCTCTCATGACAGGACTTTGTGATAGCCACTCTCTCTGCTGGGAAGCTCTTCCTCCAGAATTCTGCTTGGCTTACCACTTTCAGGTCACTGTTCAAATGTCACCTGAGCCCCCTGTTTAAAACTACCCCATCCCATAGAATAATTCCATGAACAAGGGCAACCCTTGCGTCAAGAGGAATGGGCTATAGATTTAAGAGATGGCCAAAGGATTCTCCTCATGATTTAGACTGGGTTGCTCAAGCTGCAATTTTTTTTATTTTTTTTTATTTGGAGTCTCACTCTGTCGCCCAGACTGGAGTGCAGTGGC
>NW_007246197.1:0-32537 GCF_000164805.1 Carlito syrichta | reverse complement strand
CGACCTGCTGGGCTCCAGTGATCCTTCCGCCTCAGCCTTCCAAGTAGCTGGAACTACAGGCATGCGCTACTACGCCCAGCTGATTTTTTTGATTTAGTGTAGAGATGAGGTCTCGCTGCCCAGGTGGGTCTCGAACCCACGGGCTCAGGCAATCCACACACCTCAGCCTCCCAAAGGCGCGGGATTACAGGCTGAGCCACCGAGCCCAGCAATTTTTTTTTTTAACTTCATGATTTATACTGGGCTGCTCAGTCTGCAGAGTTTTTTTAAAGTCCTCTTTAGAAGTTCAGACACCAAGGATCTTTTTCTCTGGCAGGTTAACAAGTGTTTGCTGCTGTGTTCCTAACATCTAGAAGAGCACCTAGCACCCCCAAACAGCAAAGGATGCGAAAAAAAGGAGTGGGCCAAGACTCAGACAACACAGGTTTCAATCCCAGTTCTGTGACTCGCCTGCTTTGTGACCTTGTGCAGATCGTGATCTCCCAAGTCTTCATTTTCTCCTCTCCCAAGTGGCCATAACAGTCATCTCGTGGCTGCTTCATGGGGCTGCCATCAGGATTAATTGAGATGAAGTGAACATGTACTATGAGACTCTGCTGAAACATGACAGATTATTATCATTAGTTGGTGACATTTGCAAAGATTGCCTATATGCAAACTGTTTTAAATGTTTTCAGATTGGAAACTGAACTCACTCCCCTGCGGCCTTCATATGAAATGAGATTGCTCCATCAAGGATGACAAACATCTCCAGCACTGGAAAGCATTCAGCCCTGTGACACGACGTGAGGAACGGGGAAGGATGATCCATTGTGAATTTTCTCAAAACTGGTAAAAATTGGGGTCAACTGGGAGATTCTGGAGATCTACCAGTGAGGTCATATTAGCATCACCAGAATTTGTCTAAACATCATCTTAGGGGTGTTGAAATATCCTATCAAAGGGAGAAAACTTGATGGAGTATGTTATTTCTTATAATAGAACAATTCCATGGATAAGCACACTCCTTGTGTGAAAAGGAGTGGTCCGAAGGCTTAGGAGATGGTCAAAGGATTCTCCTCATGGTTTATACTGTATTGCTCAGTCTGCAGTTTTTAAAACTCCTCTCTTGAAGTTCAGAGACCAAGGATCTTTCTCTTACAAGCTGGCTCTCTTAAGCTCAAAAGCCCAGGCATGTTTCCAGTGACCAGCTCAATGTGACAGATGACTGTAGCAGCAATGCACAATCTCAACAATGATCCCATTAGCTGAGGTCACAGAGTCAAACAGGGAAAGTTACTTAAACAGGTCACCCTAATCACCACCCCAACACCTCAGCTTGAACTAACCTAGGGAGCTGGTTTTGGTTATATGCAACCATGTTATGCTTTCTAAGGCTTGCTAGACTTCAGTATCAAATGTGGTTACTCTCAGCATGTCCCAGGTACCCAGAGAAATAAAACATGTAAGTTTCTAATTCTGGAAACGAAAGTCACCATCATTGTTTGCAGGGATTTTTAAATGACCAATTTTTCATCAAGAGATCAGCGCCATCTTGTGGAGAGACCTACAGGTACTGGGGTATTGCACCCTGACTTTTCCCAGTGCAGGCATTCTCCAAGCTCACCCCCTCTTGACCATCACCAGTTCCAAACATGTTATAAGCATATATTTCATGACATTCTTTCAACTTTTTCAAAATAGTAGCAAGTTAACAGCTACTAACTCTAAGGTCCCTCACAATAGCCCACATCTACCAGGCACTCTCCAGGAAGGATGCACTGTGACACCACTGTCCTCCACGGCAGCCTGTCTCCTCGGTTTGTCGGATTCCCAGTTGGGAAGGAGGGAGGGATGATTGTCCTTTTGCAGGCATCCAGGCTATCACCTGTGCCCTGGCATACCCTGAGGCCCCAGCATCCAGCTCGCCCTGTGCCCCTCTCTGTAGACTCATTAGTGTTCCAGCTGGAGCTGGAGCTGTGGCACTTGACCAAGTGTGCCCTTGAGGCCTTCCGCTCTTCTTGGCTAGGCTGGCCTGGATGTGGACACATTGCTTTCCCTTAGTTCATCTGTGGTAAGGTTGGAATTTTCTGGTAGGCATGTTTACTAGGCTACGCAAGGAGAAAGCGAAAAAGAGTGAGAGAGAGAGAGAAAGAGAGGTATAGAAAGACCAGCCTGCTGAACACAACTGGCTTGCCCCACTGTGATGACCCCTAATTTCCAGCACAGATCACTCACCTGGGGTAGCCCAGAGTGCAGATGACTATGCTTCCGTCACCTCACATGTGTGTCCCAGGCACGCGCTGCAGACAAACCCAGTGGAGACAGATCAGTGCTCACGTGACTTGAGGGCCTGCTGAGACCCACAGTACATTCTAGAAGCTGCTTCCTAAATTCTGCTCTGGGACAGATGCGTGTTATCCATGTCCCCCACTCCCACTACAGTCCCCTCCATCCTGTCCTTGAAACAGAAGCTCAACAACCAACATTTTGTTGGTTTTGTTGTTATTGTTTTTAGGATTCATGGACATATGAGTTTCATTTGAACTTGGCAACGATTTATTATAGTAATGTTGGAATAAAATCTGTTTTCTAATTTATTGTTATCTAGTTTATTTATTTCTCAATCTCATCCCGAGAGGACAAACGGTTGACATGCCTCCCGTGATGTCATGAAATATGTCTTTGGTCTTCACTCCATCTCCTGGCATACTACTCCTAAAATCCTTGGAATGTCTAAGTGATATATTTTTATATGCTAATAATTGACTGATACCTGGCAGCTTCAGCATAGGGGCTGGTTCCCAGAAAGAGCAAGGCAGGATCAGAGGGTTGGAACTTTCAGCTCCACCCTGGCCCCCAACCTCCGGGGAGGGGAGAGAAGCTGAAGGTTAAGTTGATCACCAATCACCAATGGTTTAACCAGTCATGCCAGTGATATGCAGTCTGCATAAAAGGCCCCAAAGGGCAGGGTTCAGAGAGCTTCTAGGTAGCTGATTGTGTAGAAGTTCCTGAAGGATAATGTGCCCTATCCCTCATACCTCACCCTATGTGTCTCTTCGTCTGTATCCTTTGTAACATCCTTTATAATAAACCAGTAAACATGTTGCCCTGAGATTTGTGAGCTGCTCTAGCAATTTAATTGAACCCAAGGAGGGGGTCATGAGAATACCAACATAAAGCTGGTGTATCAGAAGTTCCAAAGGCCCAGACTTGTGACTGGTATCTGAAGAAGGGCAGCCTTGAGGAAGGACCCCTCAACCTGTGGGATCTGACACTGTTTCCAGGTAGATAGCATCACAATTAGTTAGAGGACATCTAACTGGTGTCCACTGCAAAACAGATTGCTTATTTGTTGGTGGGGAGAAAACCCCCACATTTAGTCACAGAAGTCTTCTGTTTGTATTGATTGTTGTAGTGATTCACGAGAGACTAGGAAAAATAACTTTGCGTTTGTGTGTTTTTTCCACATGAACAATCCCCTCTATACAGAGTTAATTAGGACCAATAAATTTAGTATGGGCCAACTAGAAATACAATAAAGCCTTGCTGAATTTTATAAGTTAACCTCAAGTTTATATTCACCTAGTAAAAATATAGTTCAGAATCTGGAAGCAAAAGGGTACTCTCAACATGAGTAGTCAGCAAGCCAGATCAAGGGAGTTCACAGTCCTGGTTTTGGAGCAAGGTCTGAGTCTGGATTCTGGCTCCACTATTTTCTAGCTGCACCTAACTAGTGCAAGGCCCTTCACCATGTGAAGTACTTTAGTCCACACAGACTGCTATAACAAAGACTCAGTGGCTTATACAACAGACATTTATTTTTCACATTCCTGGAGACCGGAAGTCCAAGATCATCAGTAGATTTATGGTGTCTGATGAGTGCTACTTTCTGCTTTATAGATGGCAACTTTTTGTCCTCAAATGGTGGAAAGGGCCTACAAGCTTGATGGAGAGAGTTCACACCTTCCATCTCCTTTTGCCCTTCAGCCCTCCGCCATGTGAGGACACAGTGCTCCTCCCCTTTGGAAAGACAGCAACAAGGCACCATCTTGGAAGCAGAGAGCTGCCTTCACCAGATATCAAATCTGCTGGCACCTTGATCTTGGACTTCCCAGACTCCAGAACTGCGAGCAATATTCCTATTATTTATAAATTACCCACTTTCAGATATTTTGTTACAGCAGCACTGATGGACTAAGACACCAGGTAAGAGAACAAAGCTTCTCAAAAGTATGAGTGTTGCCCCACCTGAGTGAAAATGCCTGGGCTGCCTGCGGAAAATATAGATTTCCAGGCCCCATCTAAGAATGATGAATCTGGAAGAGCAGGAACAAAGCCCAGGATTTGAATTTGAAGACGCATTCAGCTGATACACATGCGCACCAGTGTGAGAACCACTGTTTCAGAGGGAAGGCGACAAGTTTCCAGCTGATGAGTTCTAAACCCTGCATCGGGCCACTCTTGGATCTGTGACCCCAGGGAAACACGAGTAAATCATTCACCACTTCACTTGTACATTGGCAATAAAAATACCAGCTACTGTGAAAAACAGTTGGGGAAAAAAATCCTTCAAAACACTCCATACATGGATGTGAGCTGTGCTCATTAATGAGGCAAGCCCCCAAAGACAGAAATTTCCAGAACCCAGAGTTGATGTGGAAGGTAGGAAAAAAACAGTAGACAAGGTTCCAGCCCCAACTTGCATTGACCAGGACAGCAGTAGGGCCCTTTGTGTTAGAAATAACCAGGACTGCCTGTGAGATGTGGTTTGAACAAAGGGCTTCTTTTGTTTTTAACCCACTTTTTGGGTAAATGATTGTCTGTAAGTTTCCTAAAATAAATCTGTATTAGTGCTGAGTTGAGAAAAAACGTCCTGGTTGGGGAAAATTGTGGAGTAGCAGATTTTGTAATTGGGGACAAACTCCCCATACCCCTCTTAGTACAGATTCCCTCATTAAATATCTGCCTCAGACATTTTATGTTCCATAAGAACTCTTCTGTTATGTCTAAATTTGACTTTCTGTCTCACCTGATTCAAGAGAATTTGTATTTTAAGACTAATCTTTCACTGTGGAATAAAATTACAAAAGGAAATTTTTTTTCATGTTAGGATTCCATGTTGGACTCACAAAGACAACACTATTAGTCCCTTTTTCAGGACAAAAGCCATTTCCAACCAGGATGTCCTTCATGATAAAAAGCTATGCCATGTGTCAGTGACTCAAAAATGGAGTTTAGGCAGATATATTCCTCTGTAACATTGTCAGATGTGATTGGTCCTATGGATTGGATTCCTAAATGTCACTCTTGTCCTCTTTCCTCCTTGCCTTTCTCTATCTACTCTAGAGGCTGAAAAACCAAAATCTTCTATTTCTCAGCCTCTCTTGCAGCCAGGGGCTGAGTAGCAGGATGGGGTAGGTGTACCCCAGTTCTTGTTAGCAAATGTAGGTGAAAATCCCTAGAGAGGCTGTCTCTTCCAAAAAAAGAAAAGCAATAACCTTCCAGAAGAAAGCACTTTCTTTTCTACTGTATCCTCTCCACTTCTGCTTGGAATGCAGTTGTGACTATTGGAAAAGCAGTAGCTGTATTGTGACCATGAGGTAAAAAGTAAGGAGAGAAAATTCAATCTGCTAAGGAAGGAGGAAGAAAACGCACAATGAGGCTCTGTCGATTGCAAATAACTGCAAAAGTTCTGACCTACATAGAGATTTCTTTTGAGAGACAAATAAACCTGGTCTGTTTTAGGCCAGCCTTGTGGGGTGTGGTGGAGGGAGCCCTGTTACTTGCAGTCACACACTTTCCTAGCCAATAGCCAAGCGTTGACATTTTCCATCTTGGTTTATCCTACTTTTTCTCTAGGCATTCCCTTCCATCAGCTTCTGTGCAGTGATGCAACAACCTGACGGAGGGGGAGACATACAATGTAGACATACAGTGTGGATCTAACACTTCTCATCTAGAAGGCTTCTTGGATGTGCTATAAAACAGAGGTAAGGGCATTTCAGGCAACTGTTGTAATTCTCACAATTCCCCCAAGCTAGGGTGTTATCATTAATCCTAGTTTACAGGGATTAATGCATAGAGAGTTTGAGCAACTTGTCAGAAGTCACGCAGCTGTTCAGTGGTGGAGCCAAGCTGAGGCCCAGGCTAGCAGCTCCAGATCCAGGTCCTGTAATCCTGGTGGCCAACTAGAATCAAGGAATTTTTTCCAATTAACCAGGCAACTCTCAAAACCAGTGAGCACCTGGGGTAGAGTTTACACACATCAGGCTTTCGGGGCCCACAATTCTGACCTGGAGTGGCATCTTCCTCCAGTGAGGAGCCAGTGGAAGCACTCCACAGTGAGGGCAGGACCTGCCTCCTTCCAGAGCAGGGTGAGCTAGTCAGAAGCAGAAATGGTCTTCAGCAGACTCCAAAGCCCACCCCTCCTCAGGTTTCCTACCAAAATCTTGTCTGCAAGTGTCAACATCTGCCTTGTACAAACTTGCTTACATCATTTATTTTAAAATAAAAATAACCCACTATTGGGAGGAGAAACTGCTTGATTTTTCTCCTTCGCAGTTCATTCCCTAGCCCGCCTGAAGGCCAAGACTGTCTGTTTGATTATGTTTTCTCTGTGCCCTACTAGTGTTTTATTTATGTTGCAAAGCTACAGTACCTGTAAATTGGACTTCCATGCATTTGCTTTTCATATTTTTTCAGAAAGGAAAATAATAATATCAACTGTCCACTTAACTGCTTGATGAAACATACTAAGCAGTTCTTATAATTGCACACCTTCAGCTACAGTTGTAACACCTTCTATCACAATTCTCATCCAACTTAGGGAGTAAAAGCAAGTTTTACAAAATGAACATGGAAAAGATAAAAATTTGTTTTTGCTTCATTCTGAAATCTCCAGCTGGAAATAGAGAGAGATTAAATTGTGTTGTGTTAGTCAGCTGTGGCTTCCTCCTCCTCTTCTGAAGAGAACTAAATATGCCTGCTTAGTTAGGTCCATTGTTTTGTAAAATCACATCTATTTTCTGACTATTGTCAATATGAAGCATGAATACAGCATGCTGCCTGCTGGGCTCGAAATACACCCGCCGTGCCAATCCTAGCCTTCATTTATGATCTATTATTCTCCATTGTTCCTGCAGAGCTTCTGATTGCATTCTTATTAATCGTTCTAATTTGCTCTTCATTGTGCTATTTGCCATTCCGTGTTGGGCCTCTTCTCAGTTGGCTTCCAGTGTTTAGTAACTTACAGTTAGATGCAGCTTCCTTTAGACAGCGACAGCTCGAGAATGCAGACACCTAGCATCGCTTCTGCCCCCAAAGGGGACAGACACAGCAGCGGCCTCTTGTGCCCACCTCCTCCTTGCACTTACAATCCAGCATGCATTCCCTCACCACACAACTATGTATTAAACACCCTCTGGCTGTCAGGCCTGTGCCAGGTGCTTGGATAATGGGCCTGCATTGTCATGGTGGAAGAACCAGTCACCTGTTTACCAAAACTCAGGATGTTTCTTCCACAAATCATAATGCAACCTTCTCAAAACTTCTAAATAAAAACTTTAGCTGACCATTTGATCCAAGGGCTCAAATTCCAATTGTACTATAAGGGACCCACCCTCTAAAAGATAATTCTGGGTTTTTCGGGGGGGGGGGTCCTCCCTCATATAGCTATAAAACTAAAGCAAATTTAAAAATTAAGTACAAGTTACAAAATCAATGAAAGTTAAATTGTCAAAATTAATTTAAGGTCATGGACAACTGGCATTGTTTTACTGAAACCAGTACCTACTCCCAATATAGCTAAGTTGCTATAGCAACTGCTTTAGCAGCAGGCTTTGTACCATAACCCAGTTCTCTTTCCACTGTGTGTTCATTCATGGTACTGTGCAAGATTATACTACACTATTTCCTGTCTCAACATTTATGAAAATTTTATGAAATTTTCCACAGTGAAGTGTATCTCTCAAGAATGTTTATCCCTAAGCTAATTAGTGGACATGGCTCACTCAGTAAATATTTTATTTAGTGTAGACCTGTACCAGTGGTGTGGGTAAGAGTAGTCAACCTGTCTTCGTTTTGCTTCCAATTCTAGATCAATGATTCACCGGTTTCTGCTAGAGTAGATGTGGCAAATGCCTCAGAATAAGTGAGATTCAATCCACTACTCTGTTAGGCATGAGGAATGATTTTTTTTTTAAAGCACAAGTATCTTGCCATTCAGTATGTAGGAAATTGACAACAGGTGTGTGCACTTGTGAGACGTGGTATTCCTCCATACAGCACCAACTACTGACGTCACACAACACCGGGTGGGATCACCGCTGTCACTCAGGGATGACACATAACCTTCATTACCAAATCCAAGTTCCAAGAAGCTCTCCTGATCAGGTGGGCCACTCCCCCTTTCTCGAGCCTCCCTTCTATCTAGTTAATTCTGACAGTAGGCTTATCTTAGACTAAATTTCATTGCATGTTGACTAGAAAATTATGACTTCCATGGGAACATGGGGATATACAACTTGTTCTCATGGTTTATTCCATTGCCCTCTCTGTCTCCTTCAGGGGACAGCACGAATGAAATGGACACAGATGCCACCCAGGAAGGACTGAGGACAGTGAAAGATGACGCCCCCTCCCAGCTACAATTGTGCCAGACCCAGGCATGCTGGAAACAGCATCTTTGCTGAGCAGTGGTGCGCCAAGGCCACAGGATTCCTTCTTTCATGTCCCACATCTACTCCACCTTGTTTTATGGGCAGAGCATATAAAAAAGAGCTAAAGTAGCAGCCACAGAGGAAAAGCAGGGTGGACATGTTCTCAAAAGTAAAAATAAGGAGGCCGGGCATGGTGGCTCAAGCCTGTAATTCCAGTATTTTGGGAGGCTGAGGTGAGGGGATTGCCTGAACCCACAGGTTCGAGAACAGCCTGGGCAACTTGGCAAGACCTTATCTCTACAATAAATCAAAAAATGAGCCAGGCATGGTAGCTCACACCTGTAGTTCTAGCTACGTGAAAGGCAGAGGAGGAAGGATATCCTGAGCCTTAGCAGGTCGACACTGAGGTGGCGGTGAGCATGCCACTGCACTCCAGCCTGGGCGACAGAGTGCGACTCCAACTCAAAAAAAAAAAAAAAGTAAAAATAAATGAGAACTCTGTCCTTGAATACATCCTCTCTTTTCTCGTGCTCCCTGCACAATCAGCTCCACGTGCTGGGTAGTTTGCATTTGGAAAGACACTCAGCCCAGCATGAAGAATCTGACCCCCACTGCTGCCACTTTCAGGAAAGGTAGTGTTCAGGGAGTCACTCCCGCACTGGGGCTTGGATCTCTAGGGGGCCCATACTCAGAGGATTCCATAAGACTTTCCGCTCTTTCCTATTTGCTCCCTTTCTTAGGACACCCTTTCAAAGGTTCAGGGCACTTGCAATTCTGTAGAGTGAGCATTTGAAAGGTCAAAAGCCTCCAAGTCCCAGACATGGTCCCTTGTGCCCCACCAGATGCACCGACCCTGGCTATGGCCACCGCTGAGCCTAAGGGTGGAAGAAGGAGTTGAGGAAAAGCGTGTTTCATAAGATGAGCACACAGAGAGAAGGGGCTTCAGCCCTGCCCTCAGTGGAGTGATTGTGCCCATGTCTCCTCCCACCAGTGGTGTGAGTCCACTTGCCCTCAGCCAAAGCCACAGTCCCTGTCCACCCTACCTCCCTGGAGATAGGGCCAGCTCTGGGAGGCAGCAGGGAGTCCCTCGTACAACAGCATCTCAACCAGGAGTGACGTCCAACAAAATCTTAAGCCCGACAAAATCTTATTTGGTTATACCATGATTTATTTCTTAGATTCTGGAGTTCAGTTACCCTTTATCTACTCAACACACTTTAACTGAATAACTATCACAAACCAAGCAATGTGCTAGGTGTTATTTGCTCTGGTTTATTTCCAAAACAGACTTAAGGCTGCATTGGCACCGTGAGAAGGTCTCTGCTTCTTTCAGTTCTGGTATTTCAGCTTTTTCTTAATATAGGAGGTTATTATGGCACAGGTAGCTGATGTTATAGCCCTACTTTCAGAAATCAGCCCCCTGCTCAGCTCGGCCAGGACTGCAGGGTTTTGCCTAGTAAAATGTTCCTTTACTTCCAGCTTCAGGCGAGAAGACACAACCCTCCCTCTGTTCTTGGCAATCAGACTGGAGCAGAGTTGAGACCCCCTTCCCGCCCACCACCACTTCCTCCAGGAAGCAGCTGATGACTCTGGGTCTATTGTATCTTCTAGAGGGAGGGAACTGCTCCCAGCCTGCAAAGTCAGCCTGAGAACACAAAGAGCCAGTTCAGAGATGTTGCTCTCGAAAACTCTTCCTGTTTCTGTCATTTCATAACTTATTCTCTGATAGGTGGTCTAATGCCTACCTTTGCTCCCCCATGCCATGACAATGCCTACAAATATGTCATTCGTTTGACACTCAGTACAACATGGCACGGTTTTGTTCTAGACACGTTCTGATTCCCAAACTCGATTTTTAAGGGATGAGGCTGGTGGCAAGAACAGTGCGAAAGGGGTAGTGGCAATTTAACTTCTGCAGGTGAAGTTTCATTCAGCATAGAGAATTCTTTTTTAGTCCAATCCTTGAGGGTATCACTTTGTTTTGATAAACTTCATTTTTGTTTTGGAAATTAAAAAAAATTAGCTACTGGGGCAAAGCCAAGAGGGATGGCAGCGAGAGGATCAGAACAAAACTTCTTTGTTTAATAAATATCCTGAGATTGCCAGAGAGTGAAAGGCTAGGAGGCCCCATACCAAAATAAGAAGGGGAGAGTAGATAAAATTAGGTGGAGAGGAGTGAGGAGACGGGGCGGGGGGGGCAGGCAGGACTCTACTGGAGAAGAGCCACTGTAGAGTTCCGGTCAGAAGGGAGAGCAGAGGGATTTGAACAGCGGGGTTTCTGCATTTGGGGGATAGATTAGGCTTATCTTTAGGAGATTTCAGGAGATGCAGTGATGGTTCTGTTATGCCCACACATACCCTCTTTTCTCACACCCTGACTGGAAGTGTTCCCCGTGGGGAGATGCAAGTTCAGGAGACAATGCTGTGAGGCCATCCGTAACTTGAGGATAGGATTCTGGAACAAGAAGCCAGAGGCAACTGGTTTCTAACACTCCTCTTCTCCTCAAAAATATGGGAAGGAGGCTGATTTTCCCCACATTTGTGAAATGGGGGTTTGGGAAACTTTATTTATATTTCAAAAGTCTTAGCGGTCCATGCCCAGGACCTAACGTGATTTTAAATTGGGCAAAAATAAAAATTGAATAAAGAACCTGAATAGAAATCTGTCAGTTTCCAGCCTAAAGTCTGACTGGTAAATAAGATCTTATTTTTATTATTATTTGGTACCAAAATAACACATTCAGGAAGATTCTGTCCATTCAGTTCTATGGAAATATTGGTGTCAGAATTAGCAACACTGAACTCGTTGTGTGATGAGAGCCCTCTGCTAGAGCCTGAGAACACCCGCTCCAGAGGGTTCTTACTAAACACACCTCACAAAGGGCCCCCTGTTTGCCAAGAGGTTGATTCAAAGATGCAGGCCTCAGGAGCCATGCCATGGTTTGCTATTTGTTTTTCTTTTTCTTTTCCATTTTTTAAATTGAAATAATCATCTATTACTTTTTTGTTATTAAAAATAACATAGTCACAAAATGTGGAACATCAAGGCAAGAAAAGAACCACACAATTCTCTTAATACTGGCCCAAGCAGTTGTGGCCTGTTTAAAATCTAAATTCTTTACAAGCTTTTATAATTTCACTTTTTTTATTGTCCAACATACAGAAAATATTGTAACAGACACCTACATACTCACTACAATATGGTAATATTTTACTGTAAAACAACAGCACTCTCTCCCCCTCTTAAATAATTGAAACATAATAAATATAGCAAAAATGCCCACCTTGGAGTCACATTCACTCCCAAGTACCAATGCTCAGAGGCAACCATGGTGCTGAATTAGTGTGTCTCAGTCCTAGGTCTGATTTCATATTTTTTACTGCATAGTACATGAATTCATAAATAGCTACTGTGTTTTGACTATTCTTTTAATGTACGTAAATGATAACCTATGGTGTCTTTTTGCTCTTTATTTCTCTTTTCAATAACGTTATTGGGATATATGCAGACCTAATTAGCTCATTTTAACTGCTGCATTGACTGAAAAACAACAAGTTTATTAATTCCCCTACTGAAGGAGGGTTAGGTCATTGATACTTAGGTGCTAATTACAAATGTTTTGCACAAGCCCTTTATGAGACTCCTGTGATCCATGAATTACTGGATCTTGGAGTGTGCACATCTTCAACCTTAGTAGAAACAGACAGACTTCTCTCCAAAGTGTTTGTCTCATGTCCCCTCCCATTTTTTTTCAGCTCCATTTCCCCTTGAAATAAGGTAGTCTTTGGGGAAAGAGGACAGAACAGGAAGCTAGAGTATACTGGGAGAAATCTCAAAACAGCCACCTCCTCCCTAGAAATATGTGAAGGTGCTATTTTTCCCAGCATTTTTCAAGTGAGACCTTGAGGAACTTGAAATTCAAGTGCAGCAGCTACCCAGCTGGCCAACCTAGGCTCCCTCCTGTAAGTACTCAGCAATATCAGGCATTCATTTTTCTGATGATGGTGAGCATCTTTTTGTGTGTTTATTGGCCCTTCAGCTACTTCCTTTCCTTAACTTCCTTCCTTTCAGCTTCCTATCACTCCCCATGGGACTGTTTGTCTCTCATTTGATTATTGTGTGGGCAGTGAGGATGAGTTCAGATAGTTCTGGCAGTGACCGACAAAGCATCCTGCTCTTGATGGGGATGGCCACCCTGCAGTAGCACAAAGGCAACACCAGTGCTCCGGCTGCCTTTGCCTGGAGAGTGTGGCCCTGCTAATCTCCACCAGCACAAACTGTCCCAGAGTGGAGAAGAGTATTGGTAATACTCAGCCATGGTGAAAAAAAGCAAAGACCAAGTGTCTGGTTGTCAGAGACTCAGTCAAGGTATTATCTGGGTGAGTGGGGTCCAAGTTGGCTTTTGCAAGTTGAGAAGATACAGGGAAGTTAGAAATGAATTCCTTTGGGTATTAGGAGAGGTGGAAAGTAGGGCCGTAGGCAGGAAGGACCTCAGAGATAGGCCAGGATACAGGGTAAGACTGCCAGAGACATATCTCAGGGAGGCTTCCATAAAGTGGCCTTGTTGGACCCACAACAGTGGGTCAGTGTCTATGCTAGGAGGTGGGGAAGGCTCTTCAAGTTTATCATTAATTGCACCCAGTTCTTCATCAGTCCCCATCAGAACACTGCTTTGTGGAGCAAATTCTCGCGGGAGTTTCCTTCTCCTCCCTTCCCTGCATGCCAAGGTGGAGCGCGGCAGGCTTTCTCACAGACTTTCTGCGTGGCAGGGTGTTTCTTGTTTCTTTGACGTGAAGAATGACTTCAGTGACTAAGCTTTAGGCAGGGGGTTCCTACTAGACTCTAGTTTTAGAGTCTTTGGCTTTTTAAAATTTCTTAGTGGTATATACAACTGTGCTATGTGAAATCATTGGCTGCATCTCCAACTCTGTAATATAGTAATCCTATTTGCAAATGAAAAACTAATGAAGAAATTAGATCAGAGCCTGTGGATAGAGATGAGTGAAGGAAAAGACCAGAGATTTGTATAAATGCTTGCTGATTAATGCACAGGTTGACCAGTCCTTGGATTCAGATTCTCAATGGATCCAGTTTACAATGAACCCCAAACAAGTGAGGGGTTAACACACAGCTTGTTATATAAACTCACTTAAGCAAATGATATTTACCCTGACAGTTTCAATCATTATATCAAAGGTTAAAGGAGAGCAGAAGCTGGGTTGCCCTGGGAGCACACTTCAGGAAGCAGGAGGGAGCTGGTGCATCTTAGTTCACTTTCTATCTCAGGGTCAGCTCAGCTCTGAAGGCCAAAGTCTCTAAACTCCCATTCATACTCAAGTTTGTTTGAAAATTTCTTTCGAAAGTAGTTTTCTTCCACTTGTTATTTGAATCTTCTTTTAGAGCAAACTATAAATTTGAATACAATCCCACACTTCTGCGATCCCACACTTAACAAAATGCATGAAGCTCAGAGACACACTATTGCATGAGTCCATTTAGGTAAAGGTCAAGAACAAGCAAATCAATGTACAATAGCAGAGGTCAGTAGGATAGACACCCTTCTGGAGACATCGTGACTGGAAGGAAGCACAAAAGACACTTCTGGAGTGCTGGGATGTCTTCTATTTCTTGTCTGGGTGCTTGCTACCCTAATGTGTTCACTTTGTGAAAATTCTTTGAACTGAATCCCCAGGATGTGTGCAATTTTCTGTATGAATATAGTGCTCAATTAAAAGTTTCATTTTTAAAAAAAGTGAATCAAAAACACTTTGAAAAACTAACTGAAGTTTTTGGAGATCATTTCCAAAAAGGCACATCAAGGGAGGAAGGGAATGAGGAAAAGAGATGAGGTGATGCTATTAACAGGACTGTGGGGATGCTGACAGTCAGGTGGCCAGGAGGACAACAGCACAATTTCCCTGTGACACAGTCCCAGCTCAGTTTTCTCATTTTAATACTGTGTTTTTGTGTTCCTGTCAATAATAGCTTCCTTCGACAGCAGTATCCTTCTTACACTTCTCAGACTCCTCTCTAGCAAACATGCAAAAGGGATGCTGAAAACCAGGCCAGTCATTCTCAGAGATGGCTGGTGGCTTTCCTCCTGACCTCTGAGCATTCATTGCAAGAAGAAACCCAAAGGGCAGCAATAGCACCACAAACACGAGGATCATCTGTGGCAGCCAGAAGCAGCCACACTCTTCTGCAGCTGTGAATCTCTCACTGGAATGCTGGTGAAGAGGTCAGAAGGGTCCTGGGCAGCCTTGGTGGCTCAAGCCTCTTGGGGTCCCCAAAGCATTTTAGGGGACTTGCCTAGCCTACCACAGGCACAGCTGTGGGGCGGCCCAGACTGGGAGCCCCCAGGGCCGGACCCTATCCTGTCTCCAAGCACAAGGAAACATTTGAGACTGACAGGATAACTTGACTGAAAAAGACGTTCGAGACGGTCAGGCAGCTCGACTGAAGGAAGCCAATGGCATTGCAGGCCAGAGTTCCTGTGGACTGGCCAGGTTACCCTCTCTTGGGTCCCTTTGTCACGTGTACAGGTTTGTGTGCAAACACATGCACCTACCCACCTGGCTCCCATGGGGATTTGGTGCAAAGTTCTGTAAATTCTTTCTTCTACTTACAAAGCAGCCTCTATACAGGGAGTGACCCCAGAGTTCTGACGACTGACACCGGGACCAGCCCAGGGGAAGGAAACGAATCCAGAGACCCAGCTGCTCCTGAAAGAAGGGCTGTGTTTGCAGTGCTCGGGAGCATGTATGCATCTTTGTTTTCTGGTCAACGAAGGGAAAGTGACTTGCAGGAGCCCTATTGCCTAAGGCTTAAGGAGAAAACTGAGATTCTTTTTCCTGTTTCCAGGGAAATACAAAAATCCATCAAGCAAATGATTCAAGGTTCAACTCCCAGATGCTCACTGGATAAATTGCAGGATGGTAGTTTATATGCAGTATTGGGCCTGGCTCCTGAGCTTCTTCAAGCTACTTATTAAGTGCCACTGCCCTAGTGAGGACAAACAGTCCTGTAAATTACAATCTGATAGCCAGTTACTGACATCTACCCCATCCACTGCGCTTAGAGAAATTACTCCCAGTCACACCAGTGTATTTCTTTTTAATATCTTCACAGACCAAGGGAAAGGTGTGAAATTGCTCATTTCCAGCACATATTACATTGTAAAGGAAGAGGAAGACCTTGATTTGCTCTGCATGCGGTCGAATGTGGTGCCCTCAGCCCCAGCCCAGCCAGCCCTGTATTCCAGGTGACAGATTCTGAGTGTGGCACGTGTTTTGCACCCCTGAGAAGCCGACTTTTGTTTGGAGCCTGTGGCTTCTTGAGGCAATTATGGCACAGAAGGACTGGGGGAGAGCAGTAGCATGAGCTGGGGGAGTTTTCTCCTTTGTATGGAGAAAGAATCCTACTGTTTTCTCTGAGAACGGTTGCTGCCTTGGAGATATGGCTTCTTGCTTCTTAACGCTAAGCAGTTGGAGAAAAACAAACTATTTCTTCTTTTCACAGCATAGCGTTTTCCCTGGGAGATGCAAAACACAAGTGTTGCCAGCAGTCCTGGAAACCTGACGCCCTGCAATTCCCTCCATGGTCGAGCAGAGACCTGCGGGGAGCGGATGGCTCCCTGAAGCAGGAACATACTGCTGCCTCAACTTTCTTCCTCCCACAACTACAGGTGGCCAATAACCTTAAAAGTCAACAGCTCAACCATTTTTTGTACAAACTACAGCTGTTTGGAATATTCACATTTAACCCACATGAATTTGATATGTCTCCTTGAGACAACGGAACTCTTTCCTCCTTCAGAGTGTGTGTCATAGGAATGACGTGAGACTCGGGGTCAGAAACCCTGGGTTCCAGCTCCAGCCAAGCTGTAAACAAGCTGATTTTTCTGAACCATCTCCATATCTATAAAACAGGGGATCCTAAAAAAGCTTACTTGAGAGAGGGAGATGAATATATATATATATAATGTGTATTTTAAAAGTGATAGGAGAGTGAAACTTATAAACTCCAAAACCAAAGTATTATCTTATTACTAAACTATGAAACTTGGCCAGAAAGACGTAACCTGTTCTTATGATGAATTTAACAAACTAATCACTATGACTTTTACCAGCCTGTTAATATAGTTCTCATAAATAATGAATAGCTAGCAGGAATCAATAGATAAAGGATTCAAAACTATTGATTGGCTGTGCAGCAGCCCAGGGGAAGGAAATGGCAATTATCTGTTAATTTATAGGGGGAAAAAGGAAGAAAAATGAAGATAGATGAGATTAAAACAAACTTAAGAGTATAACCGGAATAATACGCACAACTCAGACAGAGCAGATAGCTGGAAAACGAGAGCAGGACACAAGCTCACTGCCTACATTCTGATCTGGGTCAAAATGGGAATTATCTGTTTTCCGTGTCTTCACTTTCCCTCCCAGTCTCTGATTCCTATTGCTCAGATGGATGATGAGTGTTTGAAGACAAGCACTTTCTTTTTTTTTTTTAAAGATAAACACATTGCATAAAATTTATAATTAAACATAAGAACTCAGAATACATTTAACCCACATTCACTAACTTGTAACGAGTTTAAATGCATTAAGAAGTTTCTCTTCATTAGAAAATTTTCGTATCTTTTTTTCTTCAAGTTGTCAACTAGAGACCTTACTTTTGGCGTGAAATTATTCTCATCAAGTTACAATTCCTTAAGATTCAACTATTTTATAGGTGTATTCCTTATTATAGGCTTATTCCTTATTCAAGTTTAAAATTTTAATTTTCTAATTATTTGTAAGGGTAAAATTTTGCATGATTATTCCATTTTAGTTTTCTACTTGAAGACATGTAAGCATGAGAGTAATGTAGTGGCAGAGTCCTAGAAGGTACTTTGGTAAAGATCTCTCTACAGAGTCTGGGAAGACAAGCACTTTCTCAACCCCAGTGTCCGTAGCCTGTGTCCATGGCTGACAGGAGGGGGACTTCAGTGACTGGCTGCTGGAATACCTGCAGGCCTCTCTTGAGAAAGGGCGTGAAGTAGCCCCAGACACATCCAGTCTCTCCTGCTCTTGTGATCCTGGGTCTTCAATAATGTCTCCCATGCTTCAGTTTAAGTTTAACCAGTGGAAGGAAGAGGAATGTCCTGGAAGCCACTCAGTCATGTCCACATCAGGCAGGGGGAGCAGGTCTGTCTGCAACTAGAAGGAAAATGCTCCAAGAATCAGCTAACCATAGCCTGCAGAATCCAGGTCAAGATTTGTCTTACCCCGTCAAATTGACATCTGCCCCACGTGGATCAGTTTTGTAAGTCTCTTCTTTCTCTGCTCTTACTTCCTCTCCTCACTTCCTTTATATTACCCTAAATCTTGTTTACCCTCAGTTCTTCTGGGGGGTCCTGGCTCCACCTGGGGGTCCACAGCCAGGTCCTAGACATCATGTTGAATACGTTTTTCATATTCTCACCTAATGGCGGAGCAGTACCGGATGTTCTCCTGCTACACTGATGCTTCTCGTAGCAAAAGTCCTTTGGAGTTACACCAACAGAGTCTTTGCCTCAACTGCATCTTGCTTACACCCTTCTCAACACTAGGCGCAAGGAGAAGAAAAGAAAACTAATCTCACCCTCTGCGCCTTAAACATCTCCTGTGATGTGGCATCAGACTTTGTCCCCTTTGGGACACTGGTGAGTCACTTTTTGAGGCAGGGTCCCCTTTCTAAAGTCCATAGACTTCTGAGACAGAAGTATTGCCAAGTTCACCTCCCCTGGTGGCTCATTGCCAAGAAAACAGGGGTTATCTTTTCTTAGAGGTCTTTAAAAACAGGGCAGGAAGCTAGGGGGTAGATTAAATGACCTCTAGAGGGCCAGTCTAGGCTCAAGAAGTTCTGACAAATTCAGAAATGTAGGTTTTAAGAGACCTGGGGGGCTTCACACAACGAGGTTTTTTAGCATTTGCTGCTGCAGGCTGATGGACTGAATTAATCACTGTTCCTTGTAATCAACTAAGGAAAATGGGCTTTCCTTCAAAAACAGCTGTCAGCAATGACGATAAATTGGTTCATTTTATGCAGAAGGATGCCCTGTAATAGATTGTCAGCTAAATGAATGTTTACTTCGATGTGACTTGAAACAGAATGTTGGAAGTGGCAATATATGACTGGAACAAGATGGGGTAATAAACAGCCATCTCTACAGTCACACTAAGGCACCATGGAGTATATGCAAGGATAGACAAAATTTACAAGGAGTAAATTTTGAGGCTGGCAAGTAAAAATCATAATCCTAACAATACTGTCTAATATTTACTAAATATTTATTATGCCATAGGTTCTCTGCAAAGTGCATTATTTGTATTATCTCACCTACCATTAAAATATATCCAAGCAGCAGTGTTTGCTATTGAAACCTGCCAGGGCATCATCAAAATCACAGGCCCAGAGTCCAGCTCAGAAGCATGCTGTACTCTAGCAGAGGGATATGAAATTATTAGCATTTCCAGAAACAAGCAAAAGAGTGGCAAAAAGTCACCCAGTTTGAAGCTGGCCTTAGAAGAAAAGGCTTTCCCTTGTTATAATATGGCTTCAACAATTCCAGACCCTCTAGATCTCTGGCAAAGCTCAGAGGCTAAAATTGTATTTAAAAGTAAAAATAGGGCAAACCCTTCGGGTCCCCTCCCACTGTGGGAGTTTTTCCGTCCTCTTAATAAATCCTGCTTTCAAAAAAAAAAAAAAAGTAAAAATAAGCAAAAGCAGTTTGCCTTAAGTAGGTAAATGGAAAGGATTTTTTTTTGCATGTAAAGAAATAATATTTAGTAATTTTCTAAGTATCTGTCTGCCCTGTGTTTTTCTTTAAGGACCTATAACATTCCTCAGTGCTTGCCAACCTCTGATTTGGAAGCCAAAAGACACTACCTCATAGGCTATGAGTCAGCAAGTGGGAGTGAGGGGCCAAGTGGGGTGAGGAAAGACAGAAAGAGCAAGACAGAACTTGAATCCTAGTTCTATCACGGCCAAGCTTCAGGGCTCTGAAAATACTACATGAACTTCTAAAGGCTGTCTCCTCATCTGTAAAACAGATATAAAAATTGCTACCTCGCAGTTATATGTTCATGAGATTTATAAGTACAAAGGGCCCATTGGTATGCCTACTACATAGTCAAGATTGATTCATGGTAACTATTATTTTAAAAAACCTCTGAACCCAATTTCAAGACTTACGTGAACTTTACAATAATGAAGATAGCATAGTATTGGGGGAATGAATAGATGAATAGATCAATGGAACAAAATAGAAAAGATCAATGGAACAAAATAGAAAACTTGCAAATAGACTTATACAAATGTAGTCAACTGATCTTTGACAAAGCAAAGGCAATTCAATGGAAAAAAGATAGTCTTTTCAACTAAGTGTTCTGGAACAACTGAACATCCACATGCAAAAGAAACATACAAACAGCAACAAAAACCTAGACACAGACTTTGCATTCTTCACAAAAACTAACTCAAAATAGATCATAGACCCAAATGGAAAATGGAAAACCATAAAATTCCTAAAAGATAACACAGGATAGAATCTAGATGACTTTGATTTTGGCTATTACTTCTTAGACACAACACCAAAAGCGCAATCCGTGAAGAAAAAACTTGATAAACTGGACTTTGCGAACTTAAAACTTCTACTCTGTAAAAGACACCGTTAAGAGGATGAGAAAACCACCAATAGGGCATTCAGTTTATTTCTATAATTTTATGTTGCCTCATATTCATTTTTAATATAAGTTGGACTTCCCCACACCAGAAGCAGGGATCAACGACCCTAAACACAGTTTCCAGTTTTCTACCTTCTCCCAGTTCTTCTATGTGGCCAATCCAAATATCTGCCTTATATGACTTGTTCTTGGTGACCACCTCCCTTTGGGACAGCTAGATACAACTTGCTGACTCACCCTAATAACCCCCACATTCTGTTTTGACCACACATATATGCCACAGTGATCACCTCTCAGTAACAATGTGACTCGGCAGAACATGTGCCTGCTTACTGTGAAGCCACCAATAAGACCATCCCATGGGAAATCTGCTTTTGTCACACCTTCAACCCCAATAAAGACTTTGACCTGGCCAGGCGTGGTGTTCCCACCTATAATCCCAGCACTTTGAAAGGCCAAGGTGAGAGGATTGCCTGAGTCCTCTGGTTCAAGACTAGCCTGGGCAACTTGGCGAGACCTCACCTCTACAATAAAATAAAATTTTTAAAAAGTTAGCTGGGCATGGTGATGTGTGCCTGTAGTTCCAGCTCCTTGAAAGGCTGAGGTGGAAGTATCACCTGAGTCCAACAGGTTGAGACTGCGGCCGTGAGCGTGCCACTGCACTCCAACCTGAGTGATACAGTGAGACTCCAACTAAAAAAAAAAAAGGCTTTGACCCACAGGCTCCTTCCTCATCTCTCTTGTTCTCCATATGCATGATGAATATATGTGTCCAGGACAGCTTTCCCCTTTCCATCAGTCCTATGAGGCAAGCTGCCCTCTTCTCTCTGGGATCTGTAAGTAATATACTGCTTCTGTTATTTCATGTGTTTTGCTGTGCTGCTTCTTCTGTGTCTTACCTGACTGACACCCAAACCTACTTTCTTTCCTGGTCAGGGCTCTCCTAGAGAGTGGCTATCTCGGTAAGAATAAACTGAACATAGGTCAGACAAGAGCCACAAGGGAGTCTGCCAATATAAACAAGTTTCTTGTGAGAAAGATACCTGGCCACAGGTCAGACACTTAGACATTAGGTCACCCTCTAGGATAAAGAAGTATCTCATAAAAGGCACATTGTAAACATCCATAAGCAAATCCCCTGGAGCCACATCAGGGTAGGATTAGAGTTTATAGGAGCTCTATAGAGACAGACTCCAAGATAATTTAGAAAGAAAAAATTATATATAAGAAAGAGGGAGGAAATATTTTTGCAAAACACATATCTTGTAAGTATGCAAAAACCTATTAAAATTCAACAATAACAAAACAAATAGCCCATTTATTAGAAGGCAAAAGACCGGAACAGAAACCTCTAGCCAAAGAAGATATACAGATGGAAAATAACGCTCAACATCAACTATCATTAGAGAACTGAAAATTAAATAACAAGACACTATTATACACCTATTAGAATGGCCAAAATCCAAAATTGACATCATCAAATGCTGGAAAGAATGTGGAGCAGAAGGAACTCTCATTTATTGCTGGTGAGAATTTAAAATGGTATAACCATTCTGGAAGACAACTTGGCAGTTTCTTATAAAACTAAACATACTTTTGCCAGCAATCATATTCTTTAGTATTTATCTAATGAAGTTGAAAACTTTGGTTCACAGAAAAATCTGCGCATGGATATTTATAGAATTTGTTTATAATTGCCAAAACTTGAAGCAACCAAAATGTCCTAAATGAATAGATAAATAAACTGTGATACACCCAGACAATGGAATATTATTCAGCACTAAAAAGAAATAAATTATCAAGTCATGAAAAGACATGGAGGAAACTCATATGCATATTATGAAGTGAAAGAAATCAATGTGAAAAGGCTATATACTGTATAATTTTCACTATATGACATTCTGGAAAAAGTAAAACTATGGATACAGTAAAGTGATCAGTGGTTGCTCATGGGTAAAGAAGAGGGAAAATTAAATAGGCACGGCAGAGAGGATTTTTTTTTTTTTTTTGAGTCAGGGGTCTCAATCCATTGTCCAGGGTGGAGTACAGAGGTACAATTACTGCTCACTGCAGCCTCAACCTCCTTGGCTCAGGCGATCCTGCCACCTCAGCCCCCTGAGCAGCTGGGACTACAGACACAGGCCACGATGTCCAGCTAATTTTTTTATTTTTTGTAGAGACAACATCTCACTATGCTGCTCAAGCTGGTCCCGAATGCCTGGGCTCAAGTGATTCTCTTGCGCTGAACTTGCAAAGTGCTGGGATTTCAGGCATAAGCCACTTTGCCTGGCCTGGAGAATGTTTAGGTAAGTGAAACTAATCTGTATGATACTACAATGATTGATGAATGTGGGACATAAGAAATATATACAGTCATGCATCACTTAATGATAGGGTTATCTTCTGAGAAATGCATTGCTAGGCAAGTTTCTTGTTGTGCAAACATCATAGAGTGTGCTTACACAAACCTAGATGGCATAGCCTACTACACCGTTGGGCTATTTGGTGGAGCCTATTGCTTCTAGGCAACAAATATGTACAGCTGTACTGAAAACTGTTAGGCAGTTGTAACACAATGGTGAGTATTTGTCTATTTAAACATATGTAAACATAGAAAAGGTAATGTGTTGCACCTGGACATTCTGACGGTTATGACATCACTAGGCAACAGAAAATGTTCAGCTCCATGACAGTCATATGATACCACCATAGTATATGTGGTCCATCATTGACCTAAACATCCTTATGCAGCCTGTGACTGTTTTTGCTCACTGTCTCCATTTCTTGGCACATAGCCCCTAAAACCCTTGGAAGTGATAAATATCTTTTTGTGTACTAATGAGATGACTGCTGGTTGAGACCTCTGGGACAGCCTCAGGATGGGGGCTGGTCTCCAGGGGAACCAGCCATGTGATTAAAGAGTTGGAATGTTCTACCTTCTTACCCCCTCCTAGAAACAGAGAGCGATTAGAGGTTGATCATCAACGGCCAATGACTTAATGAAGTGTGCGAACATATTGATGCCTCCATAAGAATTCAAAAGGACAGGATTCAGAGAGCTTCTTGGTTGGTGAACATGTGGGGGACGAAGAGAACATGGAAGCTCTTTGACCCTTTCGCTCTATGTTATTCTATGTATCTCCTACATCTGGCTGTTCCTATGTTATATCCTTTTATAGTAAACAGGTAGTCTAGTAGCTCTGTGAGCTGTCTTAGCAAATTATCAAACTTGAAGAGAGGGTAGTGATAACCTCTGATTTATAACCAGAAGGTCAGAAACAAAAGTGACAATCTGGATTTGCCATTGGCATCTAAAGTAGGGGAGCATTCTTGTAAGACTGAGCCCTTAACCTGTGGTGTCTGCACTAACTCTAAGTAGATAGTGACAGAAGTAAATTAAATTATAGGACACCCAGAAAAAAAACCGCACACATTTGATGGCCAGGGGAATTTTGTGAGTGTAGATAGAAAAACAGTTTTTCCTTACAACATGTCATTGTAAATTGGTCCAAATCCACAGAAAGTACAACACACATAGTGAACCCTATATAAGCTATGGAGTTTGGGATGATGAGTGTCATTGCAGGGTCATTGATTTTGTACCACATGATGCAGGATGTTAACAGTACAGGAGGCTGTGCATATGTGGAGGCAGGGGTTATATGTCGTATCTCTACAGGCTCCTCTTAATTTCACTGTGAACCTAAAACTCCTTTAAAAATTAATGGTTGGTTGGTTTGTTTGATTGTTTTGTTTTTTTAAGAATCAGCCATTTCCAGCATCTTGGGTGAGGGAACACAAAGCACCCCTGCATTGTGAAGGCTGTCTCTGCAGCCAGACAGCCCCTTCCCCAGAAAAAGTCATCCCAAGATGCTCCAGGAAAGATCAGTTAGGCTGGAGGGGCAGTAAAGGATGAGCCCAAGGAAATTGGGCAAGGTTGTCAGTCAAACCTCTTCCTGCAAAAGTGGAAACTAAGCCACAAAAGACTGCAAGAAAGAATAAATCTTCAGGCAAAAAAATCAAGAACAAAAGGTAAAAGGGAAGCAAAAGGACCACGTGGCCAACCAAGAAACTGAGGAAGCCTCACTCATAAAAACAGAGAAACTGAAAACTAGTAGAATCCAGCCGCTGATGAAAGTGAGAAAGAAGCCAAATCTGATTAACATCCTATACTAAATCTTATCTGTGGGCCCGAGTCTGCCTTATTTTTCAATTCAGAGAAAGAGTTTACTATTTTGTAAATGTAAACTTCCACAGTTCTAGAAACACATTTTTAAGAAAGTGGGAATCCCATATCATTCTTTTATTTTAAATGTATGTAGATAATTGCAAAGTCTTTTTTGAAGAAGTCAAAGCAAGTGCTGGTTGTTTATTTTTCTGAACAACCAGAAAATAGTGGGATGTTGAAATAAGAGAGGCATTGAATGTTTAGTTAATATTCCATAAGTTGGTGGAGCAGAGTTTTTATATCTTATAATACCAAGCAAAGGAAATGGCAATTTGGAATCACCATCATGGATTTAATATGCCATAAAACATTTTAGGGACTATATTCAGAGGAACTCAAATAATTATACAGAAAAAGATGCCTGCACACATATGTTTGTTGCAGCTCTATTCACAATAGCAAAAACATGGAACCAACCATGCTGCCCATTGAAACTGGACTGGATAAAAAAAAATGTGGTACATATACACAGTGGAATATTATGCAGCCATAAACAAGGACAAACATATGGACTTCGCAGCAACTTTGATGGATTTAGAGTAAATCATACTCAGTGATCTATCACAGAAACAAAGAACAGAGTACCATATGTTCTCACTCATAAGCGAACCTTGAACAATTATCATAATACTATAAGAAAGGGATTGGCAGTAGTGGCCAATCTGCCAGGGGAGGGAGGGGCACACCTCATCAATAAGGGTACCTGCACAAGGAATATGGGTATACCTACCCCTGAATTGTACCCCACATCTTTAAAATAAAATAAAATAAAATACAATTAAAAAACAGTTTAAATTCCTTAACTTCTATTCCAGGTTTTATGTTTGTAGAATTTTGTCTTACAGAAAACTGCTCCCAGATCTTGGATCCCTGACAGAACTGGGTACTCTCTATGACATATTAGGTCATGGTGGTCCAGTTTGTGTGTTAATGTGCTGTGAATGACTGAGATTTTCGAGCATATAGTATATATGGCACTAAAGTGTAAATTAGTGGGGCTTAAGACCTCAGAGTTTATTGACATTGGAAGATACTAGTACTTGTTGTTATCTTCATAAATTGCCTTCAGAATTTAAGCTTGTATGTCACTGAAATAACTGTGCAGAAAGGATTACAACTACAAGGCCTTTTGGAGTTTCATTACTTATAACAAGAATTGTGTACAAGTTGTTTATAATGTCTGAGTACTGATGCTCAAACAAAAACTAATAAAATCTCGGATTGTGAAAAAAATATTCAATAATTTCATCAAGAATATAAAACACTTAGGGAAATGCTTAACAAAATATGTGTAAGACCTACATACTAAAAACTACACAAAAATGCTGAAATTTCAAAAGACTTAAATAATTGAAGATACATAATATCACTGAATTAAAATACTTAATGCTGTTAAGATGTCAACTCTCTCAAAAGTGACCTATAGATTCTATGCAATCCCAACCAAGATTCTAGTAGGTTTTTAATTATAAATGATTCCAAATGTATATGTAAATACAAAGAACCAAGAATAGCTAATGCAATTTTGAAAAAGAAAGTGGAGGACTTACTACCTGATTTCAAAACTTCAAGACATTATAGTGTTGGCATAAGGATAGAAATACAGATCTCTATTGTGTCTAGAAATAGAGTCCAGAAATAGACTCTCCTATATATAGTCAATGTATTTGTGACAAAAATACTTTGTCAAAGTAATTCAATGGGGGAAAAAATAGACTTTTCAACAAATAGTGCCCCCCAAAAGAACCTTGACTTTTATTTCATACCCTATGCCAAAATTAACTCAAAATGCATCATAGATCTAACTGTAAGAGCCAAAACTATAAAACTTCTGCAAGAGCACATAGAAAATTTTTGTGACTCTGAGTTAAGCAAAGCTGTCCCGGATAGTGTGTAAAAAGCACAAGCCATAAAATTAAATAACAAATTTTTAAGCAAATTGCAAAAAAAAAAAAGAAAATTAAAGACTTTTTCTCTTTAAAAGATAATGTTTAGAAAATGACAAGACTAGAAGAAAGCAGTCAGTTCTAACAATTCACAGTAGTTACGTTCTATAAAGTCATCACAAACAATGAATCAGTATACACTCCTCCTAGGGGAAACACATGGTTAGGTTCCTTCAAGTCTCTGGTCATAACATTATCATTAACTGATCAATACATAATTTTGCTTTATGTGTGTTTCTCTTTGAAGACCACCTTATTTAGTATATATTGTCAACTCATTAGCACTGCCCTAACAGCCAACAGTGCTGTAACTCATGCCTGAATGAAGCTTCTAACACATGTATTTTCTCTATAAGGCATATCGGAGTCCCTTGCACTTAGAAGGGGAGGAGGAAGAGCAGGGGAACATGGAGGGAGAGGGAGGTGGGCTTCCAGAGGGGTGTGGTCAGGTTCTGGAAGACTGCCAGGACCCCAAGAGTGCTTTTAGTCTAATCCCTTTATCTATCCAGATGAATAAATTGAGATTCAAAAGTAAAATAAGTTGTTTGAGGTCACAGTGTGATGTCATAGCAGAATATCCTATTTCCTAATAAGTAATACAATTACATTTATTTAACAGATACTCTGAAATTCAAAATTATTCTTATTCAGTCACACTAGACTTTATCCCAATTTGACAAAATTATTGAGAGCTTGCAGATGCATTGGAACAACTGTTAACACATACTAAGATGCTATGTAGTCAAACTGCACCTCTTAAGTCTATTTTTATGGTACATTTAACAAATTTTGCTCTAAATCAGCAGTCCCTAACCTTTTTGGCATCAGGGACTGGTTTCATGGAAGACAGTTTTTCCACAGCCTGATGGGGAGATGGGAGGGGGGTGGCACAGAGTATCATCAGGTATTAGGTTCTTTTTCTTTTTTCCTTTTTTGAGTTGGAGTCTCACTCCATCGTCTAGACTGGAGTACAGTGGCACACTGACGGCCACCCCAGCATCAACCTGTTGGGTTCTCGAGATCCATCAGTCTCAGCCTTCTAAGTAGCTAGAACTACAGGCGTGTGCTATCATGGCCAGCTAATTTTCTTTTTTTTTTACTTACAGAAGAGGTCTCGCCTAGTTGCCTGGGCTGGTCTTGAACCCGCAGGGTCAGGCAATCCACTCGCCTCAGTCTCCCAAAGTGTTCGGATTACAGACTGAGCCACGAAGCCAGGCCAGGCATTAGGTTCTTATAAGGAGTGTGCAATCTAGATCCCTTGTATATACAGTTCACAATAGGGTTCACGCTCCTATGAGAATCTAATGCCACTGCTGATCTGACAGAAGGCAGAGCTCCTCTCATTCTCCACTCACCTTCTGCTGTGCAGCCAGGTTCCTAAAAGGCCCCAAACTAGTACCAGTCTGTGGCCTATGGGTTGGGAACTCCTGGCCTAAATTATACATTTTAATTTTAATTTATAGCCATAACTCATCACTGTATATTTTAATTTTTTAATTTTTTTTGCAGAGATGGAGTCTCTCTGTGTTTCCTAGGCTGGTCCTGAACTCCTAGCCTCAAGTGATCCTCCCACCTTAGCCTCCCAAAGTGCTAGGTTTACAGGCATGAGTCACCACACCCAGTCCTGTATATTTTAATTTTAATATATGTAAATTATACCTCAATAAAACTTAGTTGTAAAAAACAGAGCAAATAAGTTTAGCTATTTAAACAGAAAAATTATTATTTGCTAAATTATTAAGAGTACAAAGACCAGAGCAATAAAAATATTTTAATGTTTGAAACTTGATTCTTCTTACAGCCCTGAGGGAACTACGTATTCCTTAGTCTATCTTGTTTACCGTCACTAGGAAACCAGACTATCATATTTCAAGACTGCTTACTGTTAATTAACATGAGTGAAATTGCTGAACACAAATATTAAATGTTTGATAAATATTGTCTGGAAAGTATTATCTTACTACATTTATAAACATGAAGTTGCATTTTTACAGTCAAGTTGGAATTACAAATTATAACCCATTTAAAAATGTATACAAATATATACATATATATACAACAATGGAAAAAGAAAGCCACAATTATGAAAGAAGAAAATGAGAAAATATGTCTTTCTTTTTTTTTTTTGAGTTGGAGTCTCTGTCGCCCAGACTGGAGTGCAGTGCCCGCTCCCGGCCACTGCCTCGCCTGCTGGGCTCCGGCGATCCTTCCACCTCAGCCTTCCAAGTAGCTGGAACTACAGGCACGTGCTACCACACCCGGCTAATTTTTTGATTTATTGTAGAGATGAGGTCTCACCAAGTTGCCCAGGTGGGTCTCGAACCTGCGGGTTCAGGCAATCCACTCACCTCAGCCTCCCAAGAATTCAGTTGATCAATATAATAGAAAATTTTGTGATTGATTCCTTTTCTCATCTCATTGTTTAATGTCATCTGCATTCTGCCCAATTCAGAATTGTTTATGATGTAAATAGCAGGAATCTATAACAACTGCTGGCTTTTGTTGCAGGTAATTTAAGAAAGCAAATTATGAAATTGTTTGAAAATAAACCATTTCCTTTAATCAAAAGTTACTTCTGCTCCAGAGATCCAGAGGTATACAATGGCAGGGCTTTGCACTTCTAGAGGAAACACTGCCACAAAGCAGGGTACTGAGGTACTATTGAGATTTGGGGCAGCTGAATGATTCTTTGTTGTGGCACTGTTTTGCGTGTTGTAGGATGTTAACAGCATCCCTGCCTTTGCCTACTCGATGTCAATAGCACCGCTCCCCCATTTGTGACAACTGAAAGTGCCTCCAGACAAATGTCTGCTGAAGACAAAACCACCCCCAGCTGGGAACCTCTCCTATAAGCAGTATGTCTATGCTCAACTGGACACACTTTTACATGTGCCGGGACACAGGCCCATGGGTTTAGCAGTAAGTCCTTAGGCTCCAAATTGGCATTTCCCAGCAACTGGGCAGATGCAGCAGCCTTCAGGTGCCTGACCTCTGACAGAAAACCGAGGTGCAGTAGGGGCTGTTTGCAACTTTGGAAGAGCTGGGGTGACACATGAGTCCTGCCTGTTCACAGACACTACCCAGGCCCTTCCAGAACTCGACTCTCCTCCCTGTACTCTGCAGCCAGGGAAGCCTTTTGTTCTGCCCTCAGTTCTCCAAAATAACTACCTACAAAGTTTCCTTTATTATTAATTATGTTATGGATATGTTGACACTTTGCCAAACAAATACCTGGTAAAAGATGTTCTATGTGTGAGTTTTATACAATAATTTCAATATTTTTCATATTGAAAACAGCAGACTAGAGAGGAAAGAACATGGAGCGAAACATAAAGAAGGTGGCATCATAGGGCTAGGAGTGATCTTAGAGCTGAGCCTCCCGCAGTCATGTTCAAGTGCTCAGTGGGACATGGCTACCGCGTTGAGCAGCACAGACACAAAATTCTGCTGTCATAGCAAGTTCTATCAGACAGCACTGTCTCAGAGAACACCCAAACACAGCCTTCATTTTATAGATGAGTTACTAAATACTGGAAGAGACGTAAATTAACCCAGCTAATGAGAAACAACTGGCTGGTGACAGAATCAGGATTACAATCCAGGCACTTTCTCCCAGATATCATGGCCTCATGCCAGGTCCACACAGAATGCCACTTTTGTCACTTCAATTGTCGCTTAAAATGGGGATCAGAAAATAATCAAGAGGATGAACAAATTATGAATAAGTTTTTAGTCCAGTTTAATAACCACATACTGTACACCTGACATGTACCAGGAACTCGGTGTGGATACAAAGTTAAAAAAAAAAAAATCCCTGTTCTAGTGATGGATACACTTTTGACACAGTGTGATCTTAACAAAGCACAGGAGTATTTTTAAATAGTGTTTTATTATCATTTAGGTATGGTGGGGCCAATAGATGAGGAGACAACTGCCATTTAAAAGAAAGTTTGTTCTACTCACAGATCCCAAGTGAAGGGGGCTCACACCAAATCAGGGTCAGTCAGGCAGTTGAGGGAGAAACTGTGATAGGAGCCTTTATTGTGGTTTCCCTGGAAGGAGTAGGTGGAAAGACAAGCAGATTTGGGAGTGGCTTAACTGAATAATTTCACCAGGCTCTGGGCACAGGAGCTGTTTCCAGTTGTCTGGTATCTGGTCCTGGTGTGATTAGGGCAGGTGGATAGTGGCCTCGAGTGTGAGAACTGGATAAAGAAGTGATTGGGTGTGGGCTTGGGACTGGTTGGTTTGCATTTAAAGGTATACTCATGGAGCAAGTTGTTTATTGTCACTAGAAATTGGCCAGCCCTGGGAGGGGCAGTGCCTCTAGGGTCAGCAAGTTCCCGGATGTCAAAGCATCAGAATGCAGAAACAAAAAACATGGTGGCACAACTGACCATGCAATGGTTTGGCATTATATGGAGTTATATTGAGGCCTGGGTGGAGGGTTGGAGGGGAGGTAGAGAGTGGTACTGGGGAGTGGGTGGTCTCCTCTCAAGGCCAAGGGGTTGATTAATACAAGGCAGATGACCACTGGGGAAAACAATAGTCTTCATTAATTTTTTTGGAAGGGCACAGGGAGTGATGACCTCTACCAGATTTCCTTTTGGGTGTGAAAGAGTAGGCTGCATGTTTTGGCAGAGAGCAAAGAGTATACCAAAATCATAGGTCAGGCAGACAACAAACTTAATAATAGAATCCCTAATATCAAAGGAAGAAGTGCAATACATGTTCCACATCCAATATGTCAGTGCTTTAGGAGAAGCAGTTCATGGACATTGCTGAGGTAGAGGTTTTGGTGTCTGGGGTGAAGTGTGTGGTGCAGAAAGAAGGTAAAGTCAGTTCCAACAGTGAGGACTTGGACTGGGCAAAGTTGGCTGTGGTGTGGGACTCAGGTGTCCTTTCTAAGTGATGGATACAAACTCAGATTGATGCAGGTCTTGTTTTTGTAGTTCTACGGTGTTATTACAAGGCTGAGTCACTTGTATCATGTAATGGCAACTTGGGACTGGCTGCTTGACTTGTAAATATCTCTTATATCAAGGGTTTCATGGGTGTACTGCTAGCAAAGGTGACATTGGTCTCTGTGCCAGACTCCAATTGGCACAATTAAGGCCCTGATTAGGGGTGGCCTTAAAAAGTTCCAGCAACCCAAGACTTCTCTGGGATGGGTGATGAGAGTTCTGTTGCAAATGTGTTTTAAATGATATGCCTTTATTTGGGTATACGTTGTTAATAGGGTATAAGACCATTTACCAGTTAAGATATCTTTGACTAAGGTTGGAGTTCAGGTGACTGATGTTTAAACATGTAAGAATAAATACACAATTTTTATAAATAAATTCCACGTTTCTTTGGCTCCCCTCTTGTATTTTGGGAATATGTGAGGCAAAAGATTCCAAGAGCTTTTTGCCCTGAAGGGGACAATGCCTGGGCAATGGCTCAACAATTTGTAATGCATGTGAAGATGGGACCATTTGCTGAACAGAGCACCAGTGCAGACTGCCTGAAAGTTGCCTCAGGCTAAGGAATGGATAGCAGCGACACTCTGCTGAGCTCCATAATTTGTGTGATTGTCGGCAGTGCCAATCTTTTAGTCTACAGACTCCCAGTGCTGTTTATTTAATTCATCCCAAGGGTTTGTCCAGGTAGCCAAGGAGTCTGGGGGAAGGGTGACCTGGGGCACTGTGGCACCTGGCTAGGGACTGAGGACAGGGAAGCTGCCCCTTCTGCAGGTGGAGATGACAGAGGACCTAGGTTTGGCTCCATCCTGTCTTAAGGAGCCTTGTAGCCATGCTGTGCTTGTGGGGTGCAATTTCTGTAACCCAAAGCATCACAGACAGTCATAAGGGGTTTTAAAGTGCTAGGTTATTTTTGTTCAGTATTCCCCTTCAGGTAAAGAAAAGTCACTGGGGGCCAGATCGGGTTAGTAGGAAGGATGTTCCAATACAGTTAGTCATTTACTGGCTAAAAACAGTACTGTGTGAGCTGGTGCATTGTGATGCAAGAGCTCCTTGG